>NW_027258050.1:165000-180154 GCF_045791955.1 Oncorhynchus clarkii lewisi | reverse complement strand
CACCATATCTCAGTGGTACCATATTCCCCATTACACCATATCTCAGTGGTACCATATTCCCCAATAAACCATATCTCAGTGGTACCATATTCCCCATTACACCATATCTCAGTGGTACCATATTCCCCAATAAACCATATCTCAGTGGTACCATATTCCCCATTAAACCATATCTCAGTGGTACCATATTCCCCATTAACACCATATCTCAGTGGTACCATATTCCCCATTAAACCATATCTCAGTGGTACCATATTACCGATTAAACCATTTCTCAGTTGTACCATATTCCCCATTAACACCATATCTCAGTGGTACCATCTTCCCCATTAACACCATATCTCAGTTGTACCATATTCCCCATTACACCATATCTCAGTGGTACCATATTCCCCATTAAACCATATCTCAGTGGTACCATATCCCCCATTACACCATATCTCAGTGGTACCATATTCCCCATTACACCATATCTCAGTGGTACCATATTCCCCATTACACCATATCTCAGTGGTACTATATTCCCCATCTTCCCCATATCTCAGTTGTACCATATTCCCCATTAACACCATATCTCAGTGGTACCATATTCCCCATTAACACCATATCCCAGTGGTACCATATTCCCCATTAAACCATATCCCAGTTGTACCATATTCCCCATTAAACCATATCTCAGTGGTACCATATTCCCCATTACACCATATCTCAGTTGTACCATATTCCCCAATAAACCATATCTCAATGCTACCATATTCCCCATTAACACCATATCTCAGTGGTACCATCTTCCCCATTAACACCATATCTCAGTTGTACCATATTCCCCATTACACCATATCTCATTGGTACCATATTCCCCATATCTCAGTGGTACCATCTTTCCCATATCTCAGTGGTACCATCTCCCATATCTCAGTGGTACCATATCTCCCCATTAACACCATATCTCAGTGGTACCATCTTCCCCATATCTCAGTTGTACCATATTCCCCATTACACCATATCTCAGTGGTACCATCTTCCCCATATCTCAGTGGTACCATATTCCCCATTACACCATATCTCAGTGGTACTATATTCCCCATTACACCATGTCTCAGTGGTACCATATTCCCCATTAACACCATATCTCAGTGGTACCATATTCCCCATTACACCATATCTCAGTGGTACCATATTCCCCATTACACCATATCTCAGTGGTACTATATTCCCCATTACACCATATCTCAGTGGTACCATATTCCCCATTAACACCATATCTCAGTGGTACCATCTTCCCCATATCTCAGTTGTACCATATTCCCCATTAACACCATATCTCAGTGGTACCATCTTCCCCATATCTCAGTGGTACCATATTCCCCATTACACCATATCTCAGTGGTACTATATTCCCCATTACACCATGTCTCAGTGGTACCATATTCCCCATTACACCATGTCTCAGTGGTACCATATTCCCCATTAACACCATATCTCAGTGGTACCATCTTCCCCATATCTCAGTGGTACCATATTCCCCATTAACACCATATCCCAGTGGTACCATATTCCCCATTAAACCATATCTCAGTGCTACCATATTCCCCATTAACACCATATCCCAGTGGTACCATATTCCCCATTAAACCATATCTCAGTGGTACCATATTCCCCATATCTCAGTGGTACCATCTTCCCCATATCCCAGTGGTACCATATTCCCCATTAACACCATATCTCAGTTGTACCATATTCCCCATTACACCACATCTCAGTGGTACCATATTCCCCATTACACCATATCTCAGTGGTACCATATTCCCCAAGAACACCATATCTCAGTGGTACCATATTCCCCATTACACCATATCTCAGTGGTACCATATTCCCCATGAACACCATATCTCAGTGGTACCATATTCCCCATTAACACCATATCTCAGTGGTACCATCTTCCCCATATCTCAGTGGTACCATATTCCCCATTAACACCATATCCCAGTGGTACCATATTCTCCATTAAACCATATCTCAGTGGTACCATATTCCCCATTACACCATATCTCAGTGGTACCATATTCTCCATTAAACCATATCTCAGTGGTACCATATTCCCCATTACACCATATCCCAGTGGTACCATATTCCCCATTAAACCATATCTCAGTGCTACCATATTCCCCATTAACACCATATCCCAGTGGTACCATATTCCCCATTAAACCATATCTCAGTGGTACCATATTCCCCATATCTCAGTGGTACCATCTTCCCCATATCCCAGTGGTACCATATTCCCCATGAACACCATATCTCAGTGGTACCATATTCCCCATTAACACCATATCTCAGTTGTACCATATTCCCCATTACACCATATCTCAGTGGTACCATATTCCCCATTAACACCATATCTCAGTGGTACCATATTCCCCATTAAACCATATCTCAGTGGTACCATATTCCCCATGAACAACATATCTCAGTGCTACCATATTCCCCATTAACACCATATCTCAGTGCTACCATATTCCCCATTAACACCATATCTCAGTGGTACCATATTCCCCATTAACACCATATCTCAGTGGTACCATATTACCCATTAACAACATATCTCAGTGCTACCATATTCCCCATTAACAACATATCTCAGTGGTACCATATTCCCCATTACACCATATCTCAGTGGTACCATATTCTCCATTAAACCATATCTCAGTGGTACCATATTCCCCATTACACCATATCTCAGTGGTACCATATTCTCCATTAAACCATATCTCAGTGGTACCATATTCCCCATTACACCATATCTCAGTGGTACCATATTCTCCATTAAACCATATCTCAGTGGTACCATATTCCCCATTAAACCATATCTCAGTGGTACCATATTCCCCATATCTCAGTGGTACCATATTCCCCACTAAACCATATCTCAGTGGTACCATATTCCCCATTAACACCATATCTCAGCGCTCTGTACCATATTCTGCGTCGATCAAACTGGCCAGCTCTGGTCGGGGAGCCACGTCCGTGTAGATGAACTTCTTAACCTTGAACGGCTTCAGACGCTCAGCGATAGCCACTCCTGTCACACACAAACACACACACACACACACACACACACACACACACACACACACACACACACACACAGTCATGAGGTTGTGCTGTTCTTTTCCCTTGATAGTTGAGGGTTTTTTCACTGACCATAGTGTGTGCGTGTGTGTGTGTGTGTGTGTGTTACTCACCGATCCTGCCCAGTCCCAGGATTCCCACAGTGCTGTTAGCCAGCTCATATCCACACAGCCACAGAGTCCTCCATGTTCCCCATCCACCACTGGACAGGGACACACAGAGAGAGAAGGTCTGTCTCTGCGTGTGTGCCTGTGTGTGTGTGTGTGTGTGTGTTCCTACGTCTTGGCTTCATGCGTAGCCTCTATCAGTCTCCTGGACGTGGTCAGTGAGTGAGTGAGTGAATGTGTGTGTGTGTGTGTGTGTGTGTGAGTGTGTGTGTGTGTGTGTGTGTGTTCCTACCTCTTGGCTTCATGCGTAGCCTCTATCAGTCTCCTGGAGGTGGTGTGTGTGTGTGTGTGTGTGTGTGTTCCTACGTCTTGGCTTCATGTGTAGCCTCTATCAGTCTCCTGGACGTGGTCAGCAGCAGAGCGACAGTCAGTTCAGCTACAGAATCTGTTAACACATCTGGGGTGTAACCCACACGGATCCCCCTGATACACACACACACACACACACACACACACACACACACACACAGAGACAGACACACACACAGAGACAGACACACAGAGACAGACACACACACACACACACACACACACACACACACAGAGACAGACACACACACACACACAGAGACAGACACACACACACACACACACGCAGAGACAGACACACACACACACACCCACACGCAGAGACAGACACACACACACACACACACACACACAGAGACAGACACACACACACAGACACACACACACACACACAGACACACACACACACACAGAGACATAGTTCAAGAAGTATACTTTTACGTGTACAGTAATCTACACAAGATTAGGAACACTGTCTCTCTCTCTCTCTCTATCTCACTCTCTCCTCTGTCTGTCTCATATATATGCTGAGCAGACAAATCATTAGGAACACCTGCTCTTTCCATGACATAAGACTGACCAGGTGAATCCAGGTGAAGTCCATGATCCCTTATTGATGTCACCTGTTAAATCCACTTCAATCAGTGTAGATGAAGGGAAGCAGACAGGTTAGAAAATGACTTTTAAAGAGATAACTGAGACATGGATTGTGTATGTATGCCATTGAATGGATATGTTAGTAGGTGCCAGTGGCACCGATTTGTGTTAAGAACTGCAAAGCTGCTGGGTTTTCCACACTCAACAGTTTCCTGTGTGTATCAAAAATGGTCCACCTGGGCTGTACTGCAGCGCCAGCTGTGCCACCAGAGACCCTGGTTCGAGCCCAGGCTCTGTTGCAACCGGCCGCGACCGGGAGGTCCGTGGGGCGACGCACAATTGGCCCAGCGTTGTCTGGGTTAGGGAGGGTTTGGCCGGTAGGGATATCCTTGTCTCATCGCGCACCAGCGACTCCTTTGGCGTGCTGGGCGCAGTGCTCGCTAACCAAGGTTGCCAGGTGCATGGTGTTTCCAAAAAACAATTGGATACCACGAAATTGGGGAGAAAATGGGGTAAAATAAATTTAAAAATTGTTTTTAAATTACGAGGCACAACTGTGGGAAGCATTGAAGGCTTTCAACACCTTGTAGAGTCCATGTCCTGATGAATTGAGGCTGTTCTGAGGACAGAAATGGGGTTGGGGGCTGCAACTCAATATTAGGAAGGTGTTCTTAATGTTTTGTTATACTCAGTTGTATGTCTGTCTGTGATGTGACCAACAACAGAGGTTAGAGGTCAGAGGTCACTAACCTTTTCTTTAGTTCCTCCAGGGAGAGGTGGTCAAAACCCACTGACATGGTGCTCAGGACCTTAAGGTTAGGACCTGCAGTAGAACACACACACACACACACACACACACACAGAGAGAGACACACGCGCACACACACACACACACACACACACACACACACACACACACACACACACACACACACACACACACACAGAGAGAGACACACACACACAAACACACACACAGAGAGAGAGAGAGAGAGAGACACACACACACACACACACACACACACAGAGAGAGAGACACACACGCACGCACACACAAACACACAACAAAAAGTCAAGTTCTCCCAGTGTTCCTGTCAGAGATGAGCCAATGGCGTTAGAGATTATGGACAGTCACCTGACCTGCAGCGTCCAATAGCTCGGCGTCGATCTTCTCCGTGAGCACGCAGACCAGCGCATCGACACCTTTGACCTTCTGGAGCAACTCCTTCCGGGGCACAGGGACGTCATCTGAGTCCCACAGATCAAACTGCACTCTGGGTAATGTAGGATTTCAAAATGAAAGACCTGTTACAGATTCTTTACAAATGTCTGTCTGTCTGTCTGCCTGCCTGCCTGTCTGCCTGCCTGCCTGCCTGTCTGCCTGTCTGTCTGTCTGTCTGTCTGTCTGTCTGTCTGCCTGCCTCTCTCTCTCTCTCTTTCTTTCTTTCTTTCTTTCTTTCTCTCTCTCTTTCTTTCTTGCTTCTTTAAGGGAATCCATGATGTGGAATGAGTACCTCTGTGAAAGCTAATTCACGGTAATGAACCTGATAGAGAGAGACTGGAACAGTGTTAGGAGTCAGAGAGTGACTGGAACAGTGTAAGGAGTCAGAGAGAGACTGGAACAGTGTTAGGAGTCAGAGAGAGACTGGAACAGTGTTAGGAGTCAGAGAGAGACTGGAACAGTGTTAGGAGTCAGAGAGAGACTGGAACAGTGTTATGAGTCAGAGAGAGACTGGAACAGTGTTATGAGTCAGAGAGAGACTGGAACAGTGTTAGGAGTCAGAGAGAGACTGGAACAGTGTTATGAGTCAGAGAGAGACTGGAACAGTGTTATGAGTCAGAGAGAGACTGGAACAGTGTTAGGAGTCAGAGAGAGACTGGAACAGTTATGAGTCAGAGAGAGACTGGAACAGTGTTAGGAGTCAGAGAGAGACTGGAACAGTTATGAGTCAGAGAGAGACTGGAAGTGTTATGAGTCAGAGAGAGACTGGAACAGTGTTAGGAGTCAGAGAGAGACTGGAACAGTGTTATGAGTCAGAGAGAGACTGGAACAGTGTTATGAGTCAGAGAGAGACTGAATGAGTGTATTAAACAGTGTTAGGAGTCAGAGAGCGACTGGAACAGTGTTAGGAGTCAGAGAGAGACTGGAACAGTGTTAGGAGTCAGAGAGAGACTGGAACAGTGTTATGAGTCAGGGAGAGACTGGAACAGTGTTATGAGTCAGGGAGAGACTGGAACAGTGTTAGGAGTCAGAGAGAGACTGGAACAGTGTTAGGAGTCAGAGAGAGACTGGAACAGTGTTATGAGTCAGAGAGAGACTGGAACAGTGTTATGAGTCAGAGAGAGACTGGAACAGTGTTATGAGTCAGAGAGAGACTGGAACAGTTTTATGAGTCAGAGAGAGACTGGAACAGTGTTATGAGTCAGAGAGAGACTGGAACAGTGTTAGGAGTCTGGGGGGGGGGGGGGGGGGGGAATAGAGAGGGAGAGAGTCCTGTTTGTGATAATATTTATTGTTATTAATTGTGTTATGATGTATTTATTGATAGGCCTGTTGTTAATGAGTCATTCCTTTGCCAAAGTAAGCTTTGGCAGTATGCAAATTGAATTGAGAGAGACTTCTTATCTGTCTGGTCTGGTCAGGGCAAACACTGTCAGTTCTGTTTACCCAGAAGTCAATGATGAACCTCACACGACAACATTTCAGAACGTTCCGTTAGAATGAATGACAACTTGATAGGTTAGCCTCCACGAATGACTAAAGGACATTAAGTTAAATTAAAGACACGATCCAAAACCTAAAGCCTACATAACATGAAATTAAAAGCAAAAAATAATTAGATTTAAAGAATATAATTCTATTAAAAAGTAGACCTACAGAACCAGAACGGCAACAAGAGAAAAGTGTGATCTCACTCACTGTCCAGACTCGCTGAGAATCTTCAGCCCCTCCGGCGGGATCTGTCGCGTGATGTAGACCCGCGGTAGAGACGACATCTCTCTCTGCACGGCGCCCGGTAAACCCCCGGTAATACTTAATGAGTTTAACGGCACAACGGCAATCCGCTGGAGAGCCACGCGCAGAGCCACGCGACCGCACCACATCGTCGAGGAGAGGAGGTCTGGAGCTTTAGAGAGAGAAATGTAATTTCATTTAAATCTGTTAAAAACAAGGACTTCGCAACCTGAGCGCCTTTTCTGGTGTGTGTCGTATGTGTGTGTTGTTTTTGGCAGGAGTTCAGAGGGGAGGTACCGTAGGGGGTTGCCGTTCGGCCAATATGAAGGGAGGGATGGTTGACAGAGATTGCTGGCTTCACACACACACACACACACACACACACACACACACACACACACACACACACACACACACACACACACACACACACACACACACACACACACACACAGAGTTTGATCCTGTTGTACATGTAGCTATGTAAGTAACCACTAACCAGACAGTTGTGTGAAACAGGCTATGAGGCTCAGCCATGATGACCTGTGATCCACTGTTAACTAATATGGACCACATGACATGATCCAGTCAGCTCTATATAGATCTACTATCTATCTGTTATCTATTGTTACAGTCTAACTAACAACATCAGGTCTACTGTCTATCTGTTATCTATTGTTACAGTCTAACTAACAACATCAGGTCTACTGTCTATCTGTTATCTATTGTTACAGTCTAACTAACATCAGGTCTACTATCTATCTGTTATCTATTGTAATAGTCTAACTAACATCAGGTCTACTGTCTATCTGTTATCTATTGTTACAGTCTAACTAACAACATCAGGTCTACTGTCTATCTGTTATCTATTGTTACAGTATAACTAACATCAGGTCTACTATCTATCTGTTATCTATTGTTACAGTCTAACTAACAACAGGTCTACTATCTATCTGTTATCTATTGTTACAGTCTAACTAACAACATCAGGTCTACTGTCTATCTGTTATCTATTGTTACAGTCTAACTAACTAACAACATCAGGTCTACTGTCTATCTGTTATCTATTGTTACAGTCTAACTAACATCAGGTCTACTATCTATCTGTTATCTATTGTTACAGTCTAACTAACTAACAACATCAGGTCTACTGTCTATCTGTTATCTATTGTTACAGTCTAACTAACTAACAACATCAGGTCTACTGTCTATCTGTTATCTATTGTTACAGTCTAACTAACAACATCAGGTCTACTGTCTATCTGTTATCTATTGTTATAGTCTAACTAACATCAGGTCTACTGTCTATCTGTTATCTATTGTTATAGTCTAACTAACATCAGGTCTACTGTCTATCTGTTATCTATTGTTATAGTCTCACTAACATCAGGTCTACTGTCTATCTGTTATCTATTGTTATAGTCTCACTAACATCAGGTCTACTATCTATCTGTTATCTGTTGTTATAGTCTAACATCAGGTCTACTGTCTATCTGTTATCTATTGTTACAGTCTAACTAACAACATCAGGTCTACTGTCTATCTGTTATCTATTGTTATAGTCTCACTAATATCAGGTCTACTATCTATCTGTTATCTATTGTTATAGTCTAACTAACATCAGGTCTACTGTCTATCTGTTATCTATTGTTATAGTCTAACTAACATCAGGTCTACTGTCTATCTGTTATCTATTGTTACAGTCTAACTAACAACATCAGGTCTATTGTCTATCTGTTATCTATTGTTACAGTCTCCCAAAATTAGGATTAAGCCTACAGTAGGATAATTTACTAAAATTAGTGACGTCATCGTTGGGTTTTTCCTGACCATGGGACCTGACAAGGACTAACTCTAGGTTCTAAGGGTCCAAGGGCCAAGAGTACAGGACCCTTAGACCCAGACCCCCTCTCATCCTCACCCCCTCTCCCCTAACCTCCTCACCCTCTTACCCTCTCTCCACTCACCTAATCTCCCCTCACCCCCCCACCTCATCACCTCCTTCACCTCCCTCACCCCTCTTCTCCCTCACCTCTTCACCTCTTCACCCCCTCTCCTCCCTCACCCCTTCACCCCCTCTCCTCCCTCACCCCCCACCTCTTCTACCCCTCTCCTCCCTCACCCCTTCACCCCCTCACCCCTTCACCCCCTCTCCTCCCTTCACCCCCTCTCCTCCCTCACCCGTATTAGTTAGAGAGTCTGAGTTGTAAATGTTTCACTGGGCAGATGAACTTTGGCTGTTTGAACAGTGTCTCTGTTTTCTTTCAAAATGTAAAATGGTGTCTTGCAGGTTTTCAATAGGACCCATGATACTATGCACTATGATGCCTACACTTAATATGGAATCTGGTAAAATAAAAATGGCCGCAATGCCAAATACTCCCGAGAGAAAGAACAAATCACTTGTCTGGATATCCCAAAACATTTTTTTTTTCAGTTGTTTTTTTGTATCTTATTATTTCTTTAATAATCTATCAAATAAATATAATTTAAACGTGAACCTTGTCATGTGATCTGGGTAACCCGGAACAGTTTGATGTGTTATTTTTTTTAGCTGAACACAACCCTTCATTCGTAACAACAACTCAATGAACCTATCGTACACCGACAGGTAAGATATTTCGTCTCTGAATGACGATTTTTAAAGCGCATTTTTCGCAACATTCACAAATACCATTATGGACCCGTATCTGCAACCATAGGGAGATTTGTGCTTGATAAGTCATGACTTTTCAAGTCTATGGAGGGTTTTTTGCACTGACCCGGCATCGGGCAGTATCAATCAATCAATAAAATGTATTTATAAAGCCTTCAGTTTTTTTTTTTTACATCAGCCGATGTACACAAAGTGTTTTGTACAGAAACCCAGCCGAAAACCCCCCCAAAACAGCAAGCAATGCAGATGTAGAAATCTAGCTAGTGCTAGCTAACGCCCTTCTGAGTAAGCAGTCAATGCTAAGTTAGGTTAGCCGTCGTTCCTAGCAAGATAAACACATAAGTTAGCTATTGACAAGGCTTTGAGAAGTTGTCAACCTCAAAATATGTAATATGGTACTACTACTAGTGTTACTGCTACTCTTATAACGTCCTCACGTTATTGTAGCTAGCTACTAGTAGCTAACTGCAGATTTTGGGACCAGGAAGATAGCTAGTTAGGAACCCATTAGTTAGGTAGCAAGCCCATTAGCTAGTTAGCAAGCCCATCAGCTAGTTAGCAATCCCATTAGCTAGTTAGCAAGGCCATCAGCTAGTTAGCAAGCCCATAAGATAGTTAGCAAGTTGGCAAGCCCATTAGCTAGTTAGCAAGCCCATTAGCAAGTTGGCAAGCCCATTAGCTAGTTAGCAAGCCCATTAGCTAGTTAGCCAGCCCATTAGCTAGTTAGCAATAGTGTTTATTTTGCTAGCTAACTTTACTCAGATATCAACTTCATTTGGGGTGGTGATGTAGCTAGACAGAAACTTTTCGCTCACTAAACAGAAAGCTTGATGTTGCTAGCTAAGTCGGAAAAACCCTTGTACCTTGACATTGGACAGCTGAGTATCATCATATAGTGAGTGGATTGTTCTGTAGCTATTGCTGCACATCAGGATATCCCGGGGTGACAACATCGTGTTATCAGATGTTACACAGACAAAGCTAGCGAAAATCATGTATTTGAGAATAACGTGACACAGGTATTCCTCCTCTTTTATCTCACCTGTAAGGACAGAACAGTTTCCCTTTTCAATCCTGGTCCCCAGAGACCCACCCACAGGGTGTATAGGCTTCTGTTTACAGCCCAGCACTAAACACACCTGGTAAACCAACTCAATGGATGGATAACAATCCTGGTCCCCAGAGACCCACCCACAGGGTGTATAGGCTTCTGTTTACAGCCCCCAGCACTAACACACCTGATAAACTAACTCAATGTATGGATAACAATCCTGGTCCCCAGAGACCCACCCACAGGATGTGTAGGCTTCTGTTTACAGCCCAGCACTAACACACACCTGATAAACCAACTCAATGGATGGATAACAATCCTGGTCCCCAGAGACCCACCCACAGGGTGTGTAGGCTTCTGTTTACAGCCCAGCACTAACACACCTGGTAAACCAACTCAATGGATGGATAACAATCCTGGTCCCCAGAAACCCACCCACAGGGTGTGTAGGCTTCTGTTTACAGCCCAGCACTAACACACCTGATAAACCAACTCGATGGCTGAATAAAAAGTTGGTCCATTGTATCAGGACTCTTAAGTACTGGGTTGGAATGAAAGCCTGCACATCCAGTCTATGGGTGCGTCCCAATTATATGCGTCCTTATTTGTAAAGTGTGCACTACGTCCCACAAACTCCTCTGAAATGAGTGGGTTGGTGGAGGAGAGTAGAGGTTGACCTCTAGAGGAGAGAGGGAGTCTCTTATTCCTGTCGTTTATATCCAAAGCAGTGAAGGGAATTGTACAAGTGCACATTTTGGGAGGAAGGAGAGACAATTGGGACGTAGGCCCCCCTGTGTCCTCAGGACTAAGGTGTAGAACAGTGGCGTAGACCAAGGTTTCCCAAACTGGGTCCTGGGGTCCACTCTGGGTCCACTCTGGGTCCTGGGGTTCCACTCTGGGTCCTGGGGTTCCACTCTGGGTCCTGGGGGTCCACTCTGGTTCCTGAGGCCCCACTCTGGTTCCTGAGGCCCCACTCTGCGTCCTGAGGCCCCACTCTGGGTCCTGGGTTCCAACTCTGGGTCCTTGGGTCCCCCCTGGTTGCACGTTTTTGCCCTAGCACTACACAGCTGATTTTAAATAACCAACTCCTCATCAAGCTTTGATTATTTGAATCAGTTGTGTAGTGCTGGGGGCCCGCGGGAGCCAGGACAGAGTTCATATAACCCTGACATCAGAAGGACTTCTCTCCTCCATGATCTCTCTCTCTCTCTCAATATCCAGTGCTTCTAGGACCAGTGAGTTTTCCCCTCCCGAGATGTCAGCTGACTCCATGGAGATTGATGACTCCCTGTACAGGTAAATCCCGTACTACCTATTTTAAGTATAATGACATGCCAGTAATAGTTACAACAAAACATGTTCTAGGTGCTGACTGACTCACAACAACATCATCTGATCTTCCCTGCCCCCCCCTCTTCCCTGCCTCCCCCTCTTCCCTGCCTCCCTGCCCCCCCTCTTCCCTGCCCCCTCCCCCTCTCTCCCTAATCCCTTTCCCTGCCTCCCCTCTTCCCTGCCTCCCTCCCCCTCTTCCCTGCCTCCCTCCCCCTCTCTCCCTGCCTCCCTCTCCCTGCCTCCCCCTCTTCCCTGCCTCCCTCCCCCTCTCTCCCTGCCTCCCTCTCCCTGCCTCCCCCTCTTCCCTGCCTCCCTCCCCCTCTCTCCCTAATCCCTCTCCCTGCCTCCCTCTCTCTCCTCTCCATCCTCCCTCCCTCTCTCTCCTCTCCCTAACCCCCATCCTCCCTCACCCCTTCTCCCTAACCCCCATCCTCCCTCACCCCCCCTCCCTAACACCCATCCTCCCTCCCTTTCTCCCCTCTCCCTCCCTAACCCCCATCCTCCCTCTCCCTCCCTCCCTAACCCCCCATCCTCCCTCTCCCTCCCTAACCCCCATCCTCCCTCCCTCTCTCTCCCTAACCCCCCATCCTCCCTCCCTCTCTCCCCTCTCCCTCCCTAACCCCCATCCTCCCTCCCTCTCTCTCCCTAACCCCCCATCCTCCCTCCCTCTCTCTTCCCTCCTCCCTCCCTCCCCCCTCCCTCCTCCCCCCCCCCTCCAGTCGTCAGAGGTATGTCCTGGGGGACAGTGCTATGCAGCAGATGGCTCAGTCGTCTGTCTTCCTCAGTGGAATGGGAGGACTGGGAGTGGAGATCGGTAGGTGGCAGACGCATCAAATAACACATAGCATTACGTGACATTACATGACATAGCATTATGTGACATTACATGACATAGCATTACATTATGTGACATTACATGACATAGCATTACATGATGTGACATTACATGACATAGCATTACATTATGTGACATTACATGACATAGCATTACATTATGTGACATTACATGACATAGCATTGCATTATGTGACATTACATGACATAGCATTACATTATGTGACATTACATTACAGCATTACATCATGTGACATTACATGACATAGCATTACATTATGTGACATTACATGACATAGCATTACATCATGTGACATTACATGACATAGCATTACATTATGTGACATTACATGACATAGCATTACATCATGTGACATTACATGACAGCATTACATCATGTGACATTACATGACATAGCATTACATTATGTGACATTACATGACATAGCATTACATCATGTGACATTACATGACATAGCATTACATTATGTGACATTACATGACATAGCATTACATTATGTGACATTACATGACATAGCATTACATTATGTGACATTACATGACATAGCATTGCATTATGTGACATTACATGACATAGCATTACATTATGTGACATTACATGACATAGCATTACATTACGTGACATTACATGACATAGCATTGCATTATGTGACATTACATGACATAGCATTACATCATGTGACATTACATGACATAGCATTACATCATGTGACATTACATGACATAGCATTACATTATGTGACATTACATGACATAGCATTGCATTATGTGACATTACATGACATAGCATTACATTATGTGACATTACATGACATAGCATTGCATTATGTGACATTACATGACATAGCATTGCATTATGTGACATTACATGACATAGCATTACATTATGTGACATTACATGACATAGCATTGCATTATGTGACATTACATGACATAGCATTACATTATGTGACATTACATTACAGCATTACATCATGTGACATTACATTACAGCATTACATCATGTGACATTACATTACAGCATTACATCATGTGACATTACATTACAGCATTACATCATGTGACATTACATTACAGCATTACATCATGTGACATTACATTACAGCATTACATCATGTGACATTACATTACAGCATTACATCATGTGACATTACATTACAGCATTACATCATGTGACATTACATTACAGCATTACATCATGTGACATTACATTACAGCATTACATCATGTGACATTACATTACAGCATTACATCATGTGACATTACATTACAGCATTACATCATGTGACATTACATTACAGCATTACATCATGTGACATTACATTACATAGCATTACATCATGTGACATGACATTACAGCATTACATCATGTGACATTACATTACAGCATTACATCATGTGACATTACATTACAGCATTACATCATGTGACATTACATTACATTACATCATGTGACATTACATTACATAGCATTACATCATGTGACATTACATTACAGCATTACATCATGTGACATTACATTACAGCATTACATCATGTGACATTACATTACAGCATTACATCATGTGACATTACATTACAGCATTACATCATGTGACATTACATTACAGCATTACATCATGTGACATTACATTACAGCATTACATCATGTGACATTACATTACAGCATTACATCATGTGACATTACATTACAGCATTACATCATGTGACATTACATTACAGCATTACATCATGTGACATTACATTACAGCATTACATCATGTGACATTACATGACATAGCATTACATCATGTGACATTACATGACATAGCATTACATTATGTGACATTACATTACAGCATTGCATCATGTGACATTACATTACAGCATTACATCATGTGACATTACATTACATAGCATTACATGACGTAGCATTACATGACATAGCATTACATGACATAGCATTACATTATGTGACATGACATGACATAGCATTACATCATGTGACATTACATGACATAGCATTACATTATGTGACATTACATTACAGCATTGCATCATGTGACATTACATTACAGCATTACATCATGTGACATTACATTACATAGCATTACATGACGT
>NW_027258050.1:142500-160000 GCF_045791955.1 Oncorhynchus clarkii lewisi | reverse complement strand
CCTATCAGGATCAGACCTCTAGAGTCCCTCCTATCAGGATCAGACCTCTACATATAGAGACCCTCCTATGAGGGTGAGACTTCTACCCTGGTCTGGTGCACTATATAGGGAATAGGGCCCTGGTCTGGTGCACTATATAGGGAATAGGGCCCTGGTCTGGTGCACTATATAGGGAATAGGGCCCTGGTCTGGTGCACTATATAGGGAATAGGGCCCTGGTCTGGTGCACTATATAGGGAATAGGGCCCTGGTCTGGTGCACTATATAGGGAATAGGGCCCTGGTCCGGTGCACTATATAGGGAATAGGGCCCTGGTCTGGTGCACTATATAGGGAATAGGGCCCTGGTCTGGTGCACTATATAGGGAATAGGGCCCTGGTCTGGTGCACTATATAGGGAATAGGGCCCTGGTCTGGTGCACTATATAGGGAATAGGGCCCTGGTCTGGTGCACTATATAGGGAATAGGGCCCTGGTCTGGTGCACTATATAGGGAATAGGGCCCTGGTCTGGTGCACTATATAGGGAATAGGGCCCTGGTCTGGTGCACTATATAGGGAATAGGGCCCTGGTCTGGTGCACTATATAGGGAATAGGGCCCTGGTCTGGTGCACTATATAGGGAATAGGGCCCTGGTCTGGTGCACTATATAGGGAATAGGGCCCTGGTCTGGTGCACTATATAGGGAATAGGGCCCTGGTCTGGTGCACTATATAGGGAATAGGGCCCTGGTCTGGTGCACTATATAGGGAATAGGGCCCTGGTCTGGTGCACTATATAGGGAATAGGGCCCTGGTCTGGTGCACTATATAGGGAATAGGGCCCTGGTCTGGTGCACTATATAGGGAATAGAGCACTGGTCTGGTGCCCTATATAGGGAATAGGGCACTGGTCAATGGTTCACTTTATAGGGAATATAGTGCAATTTGGGCAGTGCCCTAAGAGGTTGCGTCCCAATCATGTCCTTCCTCCTGAAGTGATTGGATTGGTAGAGGGATCAAATCCAAATTGGTGTCCTATCAAATCCATGGAAGTTGAAGTGCACACGTGAGGAGACAGGAGAGATGATTTGGTCCGCGGCCTCGTCCCCCCCCCCCCCCCCCCCCCCAGGAACTAAAAGCATGTCGTCTCTGTTCCCTTGCAGTTCATTGGGTGTGACGCGTATGGGATCTGTGTGAGAGTGTTCTGTGACTTCGGGGACCAGTTTGAGGTGTCGGACCCCACTGGAGAGGAAGCCAAGGAGATGTTTATTCAGAACATCACACAGGTACACACACACACACACACACACACACACACACACACACACACACACACACACACACACCCTCCTCTCTGACCTCTAACCTCTGATCTGTAGGGTAACCCAGGGGTGGTAACCTGTATGGACAGCAGGACCCACGGCCTCCAGACTGGACAGAGTGTTCTCTTCAGAGAGGTCAACGGCATGGACACCCTCAACGGCACCGCGCGACAGGTCACAGGTACTGATACGACAGGCCTATGACAGGTCACAGGTACTGATACGACAGGCCTATGACAGGTCACAGGTACTGATACGACAGGCCTATGACAGGTCACAGGTACTGATACGACAGGCCTATGACAGGTCACAGGTACTGATACGACAGTCCTATGACAGGTCACAGGTACTGATACGACAGTCCTATGACAGGTCACAGGTACTGATAGGACAGTCTTGTCAGAGGTGCTGATAGGACAGTCCTATGACAGGTCACAGGTACTGATACGACAGTCCTATGACAGGTCACAGGTACTGATACGACAGTCCTACGACAGGTCACAGGTACTGATACGACAGGCTTATGACAGGTCACAGGTACTGATAGGACAGTCTTGTCACAGGTGCTGATAGGACAGGCCTATGACAGGTCACAGGTACTGATACGACAGTCCTATGACAGGTCACAGGTACTGATAGGACAGTCTTGTCACAGGTGCTGATAGGACAGTCCTATGACAGGTCACAGGTGCTGATACGACAGTCTTATGACAGGTCACAGGTGCTGATAGGACAGTCCTACGACAGGTCACAGGCAGGAGAAGGTTGTATCACTGTTGATAATAATGTGTGTGTGTGTCAGTCCTCTCTCCCTACAGTTTCAGCGTAGGGGACACGTCATGTCTGCAGCCCTATGCACACGGAGGCTTCTTCCTGCTGGTCAAAACCCCCAGAACGTACAGCTTCGTAAGTAACACAACCACAACACGACCGCAGTACGACGTTCATTAAACGACACCGTGTTTAAATGGTTTACACTGAAAGGAACATTCCATCTTTCAGGATAATTTGTTTTTATTTGTCCGCTGTTGATACAGTCTCAAAATGTCAGTCATCAAGTTGTCCAGATCTAGTTTCCAGTCAGCGTCGTACGGCGTCATACTGCCTCATACTGCCGTCATACTGCCTCATACTACGGCGTCATACTGCCATACTGTCATACTGCCTCATACGGTGTCATACTGCCTCATACGGTGTCATACTGCCTCATACAGTGTCATACTGCCTCATACTGCCTCATACTGCCTCATACTGTCTCATACTGCCTCATACGGTGTCATACTGCCTCATACTGCCTCATACGGTGTCATACTGCCTCATACGGTGTCATACTGCCTCATACGGTGTCATACTGCCTCATACGGTGTCATACTGCCTCATACGGTGTCATACTGCCTCATACTGCCTCATACGGTGTCATACTGTCTCATACTGCCTCATACGGTGTCATACTGCCTCATACTGTGTCATACTGCCTCATACGGTGTCATACTGCCTCATACTGCCTCATACGGTGTCATACTGCCTCATACGGTGTCATACTGTCTCATACTGCCTCATACGGTGTCATACTGCCTCATACGGTGTCATACTGCCTCATACTGTGGCACCAAAAGACAGTTTGCAGTGGTCTTTTCCTTAAACGTCCCCGTCCGTGTGTCTCCGTCCGTGTGTCTCTGTCCGTGAGTCTCTGTCCGTGAGTCTCTGTCCGTGTCTCTTTCTGTCCGTGTCTCTCTGTCCGTGTGTCTCCGTCCGTGTGTCTCCGTCCGTGTGTCTCCGTCCGTGTGTCTCCGTCCGTGTGTCTCTGTCCGCGTGTCTCTGTCCGTGTCTCTGTCCGTGTCTCTGTCCGTGTCTCTGTCCGTGTCTCTGTCCGTGTGTCTCTGTCCGTGTCTCTGTCCGTGTGTCTCTGTCCGTGTGTCTCTGTCCGTGTGTCTCTGTCTGTGTGTCTCTGTCTGTGTGTCTCTGTCCGTGTGTCTCTGTCCCTGTGTCTCTGTCCCTTTGTCTCTGTCTGCGTGTCTCTGTCCCTGTGTCTCTGTCCGTGTCTCTGTCCCTGTGTCTCTGTCCCTTTGTCTCTGTCTGCGTGTCTCTGTCCCTGTGTCTCTGTCCGTGTCTCTGTCTGTGTGTCTCTGTCCGTGTGTCTCTGTCCCTGTGTCTCTGTCCCTTTGTCTCTGTCTGCGTGTCTCTGTCCCTGTGTCTCTGTCCGTGTGTCTCTGTCTGCGTGTCTCTGTCCCTGTGTCTCTGTCCGTGTGTCTCTGTCTGCGTGTCTCTGTCTGCGTGTCTCTGTCCGTGTGTCTCTGTCCGTGTGTCTCTGTCCGTGTGTCTCTGTCCGTGTGTCTCCGTCCGTGTCTCCGTCCGTGTCTCTGTCCCCGTGTCTCTGTCCGTGTGTCTCTGTCCGTGTGTCTCTTCAGGAGACGATGGAGCAGCAGCTGTCTGAGCCTCAGGTCCTGACTCCCGACTTCAGCAAACCAGAGGTGAGAGGTCATAGGTCAGCTCCAGTGTGCTGTGTGTTTGATCTGCTTTGTGTTGGAGCCGTCCCTGAGCTGTTTCCTGTTTTGTCCATTGTGAATGTGTCCCTCAGGCCCCGCTGCAGATCCACGCCGCCATGCTGGCTCTTGATGCCTTCCAGGAGCAACACAACAGACTGCCCAATATTGGGTAACACAACCCCTAGTCCCTACCCTATACTCCCTAGCCCCTCCCCCTACTCCCTAGCCCCTACTTCCTGTATAGCTGGTTGGTCCCTAGCCCCTACTTCCTCTATAGCTGGTTGGTCCCTAGCCCCTACTTCCTCTATAGCTGGTTGGTCCCTAGCCCCTACTTCCTCTATAGCTAGTTGGTCCCTAGCCCCTACTTCCTCTATAGCTGGTTGGTCCCTAGCCCCTACTTCCTCTATAGCTGGTTGGTCCCTAGCCCCTACTTCCTCTATAGCTGGTTGGTCCCTAGCCCCTACTTCCTCTATAGCTGGTTGGTCCCTAGCCCCTACTTCCTCTATAGCTGGTTGGTCCCTAGCCTCTACTTCCTCTATAGCTGGTTGGTCCCTAGCCCCTACTTCCTCTTCAGCTGGTTGGTCCCTAGCCTCTACTTCCTCTATAGCTGGTTGGCCCCTAGTCTCTACTTCCTGTATAGCTGGTTGGCCCCTAGTCTCTACTTCCTGTATAGCTGGTTGGCCCCTAGTCTCTACTTCCTGTATAGCTGGTTGGTCCCTAGCCTCTAATTCCTCTAAAGCTGGTTGGTCCCTAACCTAACTGGTTGGTTCCTCTATAGCTGGTTGGTCCCTAGCCCCTATTTCCTGTATAGCTGGTTAGTCCCTAGCCCCTACTTCCTGTAAAGCTGGTTGTGACTTGTTGTTTTCTCCAGGTGCTGTCAGGATGCGGAGGTTCTGGTCAAACTAACAGAGGAAGTCAACCACACCTTGACAAACAGAGTGAGTGTTTCATCTTCACACACTGTTGTACGTAACAGCTCACACTCATGACACTCCTGTCCTCCCCTCTCTCCCTCCCTCCCTCTCTCCCTCCCTTTCTCCCTCCCTTTCTCCCTCCCTCTCTCCCTCCCTTTCTCCCTCCCTCTCTCCCTCCCTCTCTCCCTCCCTTTCTCCCTCCCTCTCTCCCTCCCTCTCTCCCTCCCTCTCTCCCTCCCTTTCTCCCTCCCTCTCTCCCTCCCTTTCTCCCTCCCTCTCTCCCTCCCTTTCTCCCTCCCTCTCTCCCTCCCTTTCTCCCTCCCTCTCTGCCTCCCTTTCTCCTCTTCCTTCTCCCATCTTCTCCTCTCCCTTCTCTCCCTCCCTTTCTCCTATCCCCTCTCCTCTTCCGTCCTCCGCTCTCTCCCGTCCTTCGCCCTCTCCTCTCTCCATCCCCTCTCTCCTCTCCTCTCTCCATCCCCTCTCATCTCCTCTCTTCTCCTCTCCTCTCCTCTCCTCTCCTTCTCCTCTCCTTCTCCTCTCCTCTCCTCTCCTCTCCTCTCCAGGCTCCAGTGAATAGTGAGTTGGTGCGTTGTCTCTCCAGAACGGCGCAGGGTTCTCTCCCTCCATTGGCTGCGGCGGTGGGGGGCATTGCCAGTCAGGAGGTCCTCAAGGCCCTCACGGGGAAGTTTGCCCCACTACAGCAATGGGTAGGTCAACCTACTGCTATCCACCTCACAGAGGTGAGGAGATCTGATTGGTTGTTTGGGTAGGTAATTTATTTTTCTGGTGTTAGAATTCTAATACTGTAGTCTCTCTCTCCCCTCTCTGTCTCTCTCTGTTTCTCTCTGTCTCTGTCTCTCTCTGTCTCTCTCTGTCTCTCTCTGTCTGTCTCTCTGTCTCTCTTCTCTCTCTCTCTTGTCTCTCTGTCTGTCTCTCTCTCTCTCTGTCTCTCTCTCTGTCTCTGTCTTCTCCTCTCCTCCTCTCTTTCTAGTTCTATCTAGATGCCATAGAGGTAGTGAAACCACTACTGTCTTTTTCAGCAGAGGAGTTTAGCCCCAGGTAAAACACACACACACACACACACACACAGAACACGACAAAGAATCTGAAACGCATAAAGATACGTGTGTGTGTGTGTGTGTGTGTGTGTGTGTAGGGGTGATCGGTACGACGGACTGAGGGCCTGCATCGGGGAGACCATGTGTCTGGAACTCCACAAGCTGAGAGTCTTTATGGTGACAACCCACACTGTTACAACCCACACTGTTACAACCCACACTGTTACAACCCACACTACTACAACCCACGCTGTTACAACCCACACTGTTACAACCCACACTATCACAGCCCACGCTGTTACAACCCATGCTGTTAAAACCCACACTATCACAGCCCACGCTGTTACAACCCACACTATCACAGCCCATGCTGTTACAGCCCACACTATCAGAACCCACGCTGTTACAACCCACACTGTTACAACCCATGCTGTTACAACCCACGCTGTTACAACCCACGCTGTTACAACCCACGCTATCACAGCCCACGCTATCACAGCCCACGCTATCACAGCCCACGCTGTTACGACCCACGCTGGTACGACCCACGCTGTTACGACCCACACTGTTACGACCCACACTATCACAGCCCACGCTGTTACAACCCATGCTGTTACAACCCACACTATCACAGCCCAAGCTGTAACAACCCACACTGTTACAACCCACACTATCACAGCCCACGCTGTTACATCCCATGCTGTTACAACCCACACTATCACAGCCCACACTGTTACAACCCACACTATCACAGCCCACACTATCAGAACCCACTCTGTTACAACCCACTCTGTTACAACCCACGCTGTTACAACCCACGCTGTACAACCCACGCTATCACAGCCCACGCTATCACAGCCCACGCTATCACAGCCCACGCTGGTACGACCCACGCTGTTACGACCCACACTGTTACGACCCACACTGTTACAACCCACATTGTTACAACCCACACTATTACAACCCACGCTGTTTACAACCCACTACTGTCTTAACCCACACTGTTACAACCCACTCTGTTACAACCCACTACTGTCCCAACCCACGCTGGCCCAACCCACGCTGTCCCAACCCACGCGGTTACAACCCACACGGTTACAACCCACACGGTCACAACCCACGCTGTTTACAACCCACTACTGTCTCAACCCACACTACTACAACCCACGCTGTTACAACCCACTCTGTTACAGCCCATGCTGTTACAACCCACTACTGTCTCAACCCACACTACTACAAACCACGCTGTTACAACCCACGCTAACACAACCCACGTTGTTACAACCCACACTACCTCAACCCACGCTGTTTACAACCCACGCTGTCACAACCCACACTGTTTACAACCCACACTGTTTACAACCCACAGTGTTGCAACCCACACTGTTACAGCTCGACCTGTTACAACCCACGCTGTTACAACCCACGCTGTTACAACCCACACTATCACAGCCCACACTGTTACAACCCACACTTTCACAACCCACACTGTTACAGCCCACGCTGTTACAACCCACGCTGTTACAACCCACGCTGTTACAGCCCACGGTGTTTACAACCCATGCAGTTACAACCCACGCTGGTACAGCCAACGGGTTTACAACCCACACTATCACAGCCCACACTGTTACAACCCACACTATCAAAACCCACGCTGTTACTCCCCACGCTGTGACAACCCACGCTGTTACGACCCACACTATCACAGCCCACGGGGTTACAACCCATG
Source organism: Oncorhynchus clarkii lewisi (assembly GCF_045791955.1). Taxonomy (NCBI): domain Eukaryota; kingdom Metazoa; phylum Chordata; class Actinopteri; order Salmoniformes; family Salmonidae; genus Oncorhynchus; species Oncorhynchus clarkii. The sequence goes on along the minus strand of NW_027258050.1, from coordinate 152,511 downwards.
CTGTTACAACCCACACTGTTAAAACCCACATGTATCAGTACCCACACTAATACATGGGTCCCCAAACCTTTTTGGCCTTTGACCCCATGTTGATATCTGAATATGTGACCCCGTCATCTGAAAACAAGTGTTGCTTTGATGGGCTGTCCCAAATCAGGAGGGAAGGAAGGAAGGAAGGAAGGTTTGAAGGGACTGATGGGGTAGTTGATGACAGAGTGCTGTGGGGGTGGTGTCTTCTCCAGGTGGGCTGTGGAGCCATTGGCTGTGAGATGCTCAAGAACTTTGCCCTGCTGGGAGTGGGATTGGCCAAGAGCTCAGGAGAGGTAGGGATTGGTTGGTTCATTTTGTTTATTACCTGTTCTTCTGTGGTCGCCACGTGTGCCTGACAGACTGATTAGTTCATTGATTGGTAAATTCATTAGTTAAGGTGTGTGTTTGATTAGTCGATTGATTGATTGATTGATTGATTGATTGATTGATTTAGCGGTATTGATTGATTACCTTTTCCCCAGGTGTGTGTGACGGACCCAGACCTGATAGAGAAGTCCAACCTCAACAGACAGTTCCTCTTCAGATCTCAGCACATACAGGTCAGACAGACAGACAGACAGACAGACAGACAGACAGACAGACACACACACACACAGACACACACACACACACACACACACACACACACACACACACACACACACACACACACACACACACACACACACACACACAGACACAGAGACCATTAATCATCATCATCATCCCTTATAAGTTTTGTCCACATCCGTCCCTCCCTCCCTCCCTCCCTCCCTCCCTCCCTCCCTCCCTCCCTCCCTCCCTCCCTCCCTCCCTCCCTCCCTCCCTCCCTCCCTGCCTCTCCCTCATTCTCTGCCTCCCTCTCCCACCCCCCATTCCCTCCCATGCCCCTCCCCCCTCCTTCCTTCTGTCTCTCTCTCTTTCTCTCTCTCCCTCCCCTCTCTCTCTCCCTCCCTCCATTCCTTCCTTCTGCCTCTCTCTCCCTCTCTCTCCCTACCTCCCTCCTGTCTCTCTCTCTCTCTCTCTCCCCTCTCTCTCTCTCTCTCTCCTCTCTCTCCCTACCTCCCTCCTGTCTCTCTCTCTCTCTCTCTCTCTCTCTCTCTCCCTCTCTCTCTCTCCCTCCCTCCCTCCCTCCCTCCCTCCCTCCCCTCTCCCTCCCTCCCTCCCTCCCTCCCTCCCTCCCTCCCTCCCTCCCTCCCTCCCTCCCTCCCTGCCTCCCTCCCTCCCTCCCTCTGCCTCCCTCCCTCCCTCTGCCTCCCTCTCTCTCTCTCTCTCTCTCTCTCTCTCCTCTCCTCCCTCCCTGCCTCCCTCTCTCTCCCTCCCTCCCTCCCTCCCTCCATCAGAAACCTAAGAGCACCACAGCAGCCGTAGCGACCTTGGAGATCAACCCAGAGATGCAGGTAGACGCTCACCTCAACAAGGTGTGTCCTGCCACCGAGGGGGTCTACAACGACCTGTTCTTCTCCCGCCTACACCTGGTTGTCACGGCGCTGGACAATGTAGAGGCTCGCAGATACGTCGACAGGTGAGGGGGGGGAGGAGTTATGGTGATCGTGAATAGTTGTGGTATGTTGGTATATTGTTGTTGCAGACTCACGTGGCTGTACCTCAGGGGTAAATCATGTTTTCCTTATTGAATTGAGGGGGGAAGAGGATAAACTGGGATTATTAATCAACACTAATTGATCATGTTTAATGTTTTGCCTCTCTCTCTGATTTGGTTCTCCCATACAGCCGCAGTGTATCCAATCAGAAGGCTCTTCTGGATTCTGGTACCATGGGAACCAAAGGACACACGGAGATCATCGTGCCCAACCTGACCGAGTCTTACAACAGCCATGTACTGTCTGTCTGTCTGTCTGTCTGTCTGTCTGCCCAACCTGACCGAGTCTTACAACAGCCATGTACTGTCTGTCTGTCTGCCCAACCTGACCGAGTCTTACAACAGCCATGTACTGTCTGTCTGTCTGTCTGTCTGTCTGTCTGTCTGTCTGCCCAACCTGACCGAGTCTTACAACAGCCATGTACTGTCTGTCTGTCTGTCTGTCTGTCTGTCTGTCTGCCCAACCTGACCGAGTCTTACAACAGCCATGTACTGTCTGTCTGTCTGTCTGTCTGTCTGTCTGTCTGTCTGTCTGTCTTTCTCTGTGTGTCTGTCTGCCTGTCTGCCTGTCTCAATGGTCGTACCAGCCATGTACGTACTGTCTGTCTGCCTGTCTGTCTGCCTGTCTGTCTGTCTGTCTGCCTGTCTGCCTGTCTGTCTCTGTCTGCCTGTCTCTGCCTGTCTCTCTGTCTGCCTGTCTCTCTCTCTCTCTCAATGGTCGTACCAGCCATGTACGTTCTGTCTGTCTGTCTGTCTGTCTGTCTCTGTCTGTCTCTCTGTCTCTCTCGTCGTACCAGCCATGTGTAACCAGATGCCTGTGTTTCTGAATGTCCATATCTCTGCGTATTGACAGAGGGACCCACCAGAAGAGGAGATTCCGTTCTGCACCCTCAAGTCTTTCCCTGCTGTCATAGAACACACCATCCAATGGGCACGGGACAAGGTGATAGGACTAATCTAACTGGTTATTATAGAACACACCATCCAATGGGCACGGGACAAGGTGATAGGACTAATCTAACTGGTTATTATAGAACACACCATCCAATGGGCACGGGACAAGGTGATAGGACTAATCTAACTGGTTATTATAGAACACACCATCCAATGGGACAAGGCGATAGGACTAATCTAACTGGTTGTTATAGAACACACCATCCAATGGGCAAGGGCCAAGGTGATAGGACTAATCTAACTGGTTATTATAGAACACACCATCCAATGGGACAAGGTGATAGGACTAATCTAACTGGTTATTATAGAACACACCATCCAATGGGCAAGGTGATAGGACTAATCTAACTGGTTATTATAGAACACACCATCCAATGGGACAAGGTGATAGGACTAATCTAACTGGTTGTCATAGAACACACCATCCAATGGGACAAGGTGATAGGACTAATCTAACTGGTTGTCATAGAACACACCATCCAATGGGACAAGGTGATAGGACTAATCTAACTGGTTATTATAGAACACACCATCCAATGGGAAAGGGACAAGGTGATAGGACTAATCTAACTGGTTATTATAGAACACACCATCCAATGGGCCAAGGTGATAGGACTAATCTAACTGGTTATTATAGAACACACCATCCAATGGGACAAGGTGATAGGACTAATCTAACTGGTTATTATAGAACACACCATCCAATGGGACAAGGTGATAGGACTAATCTAACTGGTTATTATAGAACACACCATCCAATGGGACAAGGTGATAGGACTAATCTAACTGGTTATTATAGAACACACCATCCAATGGGACAAGGTGATAGGACTAATCTAACTGGTTATTATAGAACACACCATCCAATGGGACAAGGTGATAGGACTAATCTAACTGGTTATTATAGAACACACCATCCAATGGGACAAGGTGATAGGACTAATCTAACTGGTTGTTATAGAACACACCATCCAATGGGACAAGGTGATAGGACTAATCTAACTGGTTGTTATAGAACACACCATCCAATGGGCACGGGACAAGGTGATAGGACTAATCTAACTGGTTATTATAGAACACACCATCCAATGGGACAAGGTGATAGGACTAATCTAACTGGTTATTATAGAACACACCATCCAATGGGACAAGGTGATAGGACTAATCTAACTGGTTGTTATAGAACACACCATCCAATGGGACAAGGTGATAGGACTAATCTAACTGGTTATTATAGAACACACCATCCAATGGGACAAGGGACAAGGTGATAGGACTAATCTAACTGGTTATTATAGAACACACCATCCAATGGGCCAAGGGACAAGGTGATAGGACTAATCTAACTGGTTATTATAGAACACACCATCCAATGGGACAAGGGACAAGGTGATAGGACTAATCTAACTGGTTATTATAGAACACACCATCCAATGGGACAAGGTGATAGGACTAATCTAACTGGTTATTATAGAACACACCATCCAATGGGACAAGGTGATAGGACTAATCTAACTGGTTATTATAGAACACACCATCCAATGGGACAAGGGACAAGGTGATAGGACTAATCTAACTGGTTATTATAGAACACACCATCCAATGGGAAAGGGACAAGGTGATAGGACTAATCTAACTGGTTATTATAGAACACACCATCCAATGGGCCAAGGTGATAGGACTAATCTAACTGGTTATTATAGAACACACCATCCAATGGGACAAGGTGATAGGACTAATCTAACTGGTTATTATAGAACACACCATCCAATGGGACAAGGTGATAGGACTAATCTAACTGGTTATTATAGAACACACCATCCAATGGGACAAGGTGATAGGACTAATCTAACTGGTTATTATAGAACACACCATCCAATGGGACAAGGTGATAGGACTAATCTAACTGGTTATTATAGAACACACCATCCAATGGGACAAGGTGATAGGACTAATCTAACTGGTTATTATAGAACACACCATCCAATGGGACAAGGTGATAGGACTAATCTAACTGGTTGTTATAGAACACACCATCCAATGGGACAAGGTGATAGGACTAATCTAACTGGTTGTTATAGAACACACCATCCAATGGGCACGGGACAAGGTGATAGGACTAATCTAACTGGTTATTATAGAACACACCATCCAATGGGACAAGGTGATAGGACTAATCTAACTGGTTATTATAGAACACACCATCCAATGGGACAAGGTGATAGGACTAATCTAACTGGTTGTTATAGAACACACCATCCAATGGGACAAGGTGATAGGACTAATCTAACTGGTTATTATAGAACACACCATCCAATGGGACAAGGGACAAGGTGATAGGACTAATCTAACTGGTTATTATAGAACACACCATCCAATGGGCCAAGGGACAAGGTGATAGGACTAATCTAACTGGTTATTATAGAACACACCATCCAATGGGACAAGGGACAAGGTGATAGGACTAATCTAACTGGTTATTATAGAACACACCATCCAATGGGACAAGGTGATAGGACTAATCTAACTGGTTATTATAGAACACACCATCCAATGGGACAAGGTGATAGGACTAATCTAACTGGTTATTATAGAACACACCATCCAATGGGACAAGGGACAAGGTGATAGGACTAATCTAACTGGTTATTATAGAACACACCATCCAATGGGACAAGGTGACAGGACTAATCTAACTGGTTATTATAGAACACGCCATCCAATGGGACAAGGTGATAGGACTAATCTAACTGGTTGTTATAGAACACACCATCCAATGGGACAAGGTGATAGGACTAATCTAACTGGTTGTTATAGAACACACCATCCAATGGGACAAGGTGATAGGACTAATCTAACTGGTTATTATAGAACACACCATCCAATGGGACAAGGTGATAGGACTAATCTAACTGGTTGTTATAGAACACACCATCCAATGGGACAAGGTGACAGGACTAATCTAACTGGTTGTTATAGAACACACCATCCAATGGGCACGGGACAAGGTGATAGGACTAATCTAACTGGTTATTATAGAACACACCATCCAATGGGACAAGGTGACAGGACTAATCTAACTGGTTGTTATAGAACACACCATCCAATGGGACAAGGTGATAGGACTAATCTAACTATGTTCCATTCTAATATGGAGGGTTGTAGAATATGTTGAGGACAACACCCTGAACACAGCTTCTACCCCCGAGCCATAAGACTGCTGAACAATTATTTAAATGGCCACCCGGACTATTTACACACGTTTGTACTCTGCTGCTACTCGCTGTTTATTCTCTATGCATAGTCACTTTACCCCCTACCTACATGTACAAATTACCTCGACTAAATTGTACCCCCGCACACTGATTCGGTACCGGTGCCCCCTGTATACAGACTCAATATTATTATTATTCAGTGTTACTTTTTATTAGATTTTTTACTTTAGTTGATTTAGTAAATATGTGATATGAAACATGATAACCTGTTGTATTTGGCGCACGTGACAAATAACATTTGATTTGATTTTGATTTGTTCTCTCTCTCTCCCTTTCCGTCTCTCTCACTCTCTCTCTCTTTCTGTCTCTCTCTCTTTCTCTCCTCTCTCTTTCTCTCCTCTCTCCCTTTCTGTAATTCTCTCTCTCTCTCTCTCACTCCACTCTCTCACTCCACTCTCTCCCTCTGTCTCTCTGTCTGTAGTTTGAGAGTGCGTTTGCCCACAAGCCCACCATCTATAATATGTTTTGGCAGACCCACTCCTCTGCAGAAGCCGTGCTACAGGTAGGAACAGCTTCTTCTCATGACTCGGGTTGCAAAGTTCCCATAACTTTCCCTAAATGATCAGCTTTTTCCAGAAATCCTGGTAAATTAACACTGAGGTGTGGGACAGACAGTAACAGACAGTAAATTAACACTGAGGTGTGGGACAGACAGTAACAGACAGTATATTAACACTGAGGTGTGGGACAGACAGTAACAGACAGTAAATTAACACTGAGGTGTGGGACAGACAGTAACAGACAGTATATTAACACTGAGGTGTGGGACAGACAGTAACAGACAGTAAATTAACACTGAGGTGTGGGACAGACAGTAACAGACAGTAAATTAACACTGAGGTGTGGGACAGACAGTAACAGACAGTAAATTAACACTGAGGTGTGGGACAGACAGTAACAGACAGTAAATTAACACTGAGGTGTGGGACAGACAGTAACAGACAGTATATTAACACTGAGGTGAGGGACAGACAGTAAATTAACACTGAGGGCCATTTGTTCATTATTATAGGGAAGAAAATGTGTTTTATGTGTGTGTGTGTGTGTGTGTGTGTGTGTAGAGGATGCAGCAGAGGGAGACTCTGGAGGGGGCGTTCCAGGTAGTCAAGCTGCTGAGTCGACGGCCCAGCCAATGGGAACACTGTATCATCCTGGCACGCCTCAAATTCGACAAGTACTTCAAGAGAAAGGTAACGTTGCCCCCCCCCTCCCCCCCCCCCCACACACACACACTGACAGCAGACACACAGAGAGACAAACACACACACACACACACACACACACACACACACACACACACACTGACAGCAGACACACAGAGAGACACACACACACACACACACTGACAGCAGACACACAAAGAGACACACACACCATAGCCTTGTTTCCGTGTGTGTGTGTGTGTGTGTGCGCGTGTGTGTGTGTGTGTGTGTGTGTGTGTGTGTGTGTGTGTGTGTGTGTGTTCTCATATAGGCTCTACAGCTGCTGCACTCCTTTCCCCTGGACACTCGGTTAAAAGACGGTAGTGAGTATCTCTCTCTCTCTGTTGATCTTTTAGCATCTTTATGTCTATAGATAACCTGTCGCCGTCAATCCACACCCAAAACAAAGAGCTTTTAGCACCTTTATGTCTATAGATAACCTGTCGCCGTCAATCCACACCCAAAACAAAGAGCTTTTAGCACCTTTATGTCTATAGATGACCTGTTGCCTTCAATCCACACACACAACAAAGAGCTTTTAGTATCTTTATGTCTATAGATAACCTGTTGCCGTCAATCCACACACACAACAAAGAGCTTTTAGTATCTTTATGTCTATAGATAACCTGTTGCCGTCAATCCACACACACAACAAAGAGCTTTTAATATCTTTATGTCTATAGATGACCTGTTGCCATGATATTGTCCTGTCTTCTCATCTCTGTCCTTGTTCTGCAGGTTTATTCTGGCAGTCACCTAAACGACCCCCGTCTCCCATAGAGTTTGACCTGAAGGACTCACTGTGAGTAGACCAACGATACTAGCTATACTGCTAGCTATACTAGCTATACTGCTAGCTATACTAGCTATACTGCTAGCTATACTGCTACCTATACTGCTAGCTTTACTAGCTATACTACTAGCTATTCTGCTAGCTATACTAGCTATGATGCTAGCTATACTAATTATTCTAGCTATACTAGCTATGCTGCTAGCTATACTAGCTATACTGCTAGCTAAACTAGCTATGATGCTAGATATCCTAGCTATCCTAGCTATACTGCTAGCGCTGCTAGCTATACTAGCTATGCTGCTAGCTATACTAGCTATGCTGCTAGCTATACTGCTAGCTATACTAGCTTTACTAGCTATACTGCTAGCTATGCTGCTAGCTATCCTAGCTATACTGCTAGCTATACTGCTAGCTATGCTGCTAGCTATACTGCTATCCTAGCTATACTGCTAGCTATGCTGCTAGCTATACTGCTAGCTATGCTGCTAGCTATACTGCTAGCTATACTGCTAGCTATACTGCTAGCTATGCTGCTAGCTATACTGCTATCCTAGCTATACTGCTAGCTATGCTGCTAGCTATCCTAGCTATACTGCTAGCTATACTGCTAGCTATGATTTTTACCATGTCAGCTCTGGGATTCGTTCCAGCAACCTTTCGGTTACTGGTCCAACGCTCTAACCACTAGGCTACCTGCCTCCTCTAACCACTAGACTACCTGCCTCCTCTAACCACTAGACTACCTGCCGCCCAGAGAACCATCTAATGAGTGAACATGTAATTTATCTGAAACGTTCTGAGGAGAGTTTGAAAATAACATGAATTTAGTTTTGCCCCAGGTTAAGCATCAGTTTAACATTCTCTCTAGATTTACCTGTTGGTGACCCCTGCTCTACAGCTCTCTCTAGATTGACCTGTTGGTGACCCCTGACCTGTTGGTGACCCCTGCTCTACAGCCCTCTCTAGATTGACCTGTTGGTGACCCCTGACCTGTTGGTGACCCCTGCTCTACAGCCCTCTCTAGATTGACCTGTTGGTGACCCCTGACCTGTTGGTGACGCCTGCTCTACAGCCCTCTCTAGATTGACCTGTTGGTGACCCCTGACCTGTTGGTGACCCCTGACCTGTTGGTGACCCCTGCTCTACAGCCCTCTCTAGATTGACCTGTTGGTGACCCCTGACCTGTTGGTGACCCCTGCTCTACACCTCTCTCTAGGTTGACCTGTTGGTGACCCCTGACCTGTTGGTGACCCCTGACCTGTTGGTGACCCCTGCTCTATAGCCCTCTCTAGATTGACCTGTTGGTGACCCCTGCTCTACCTCTCTCTCTAGATTGACCTGTTGGTGACCCCTGCTCTACACCTCTCTCTAGATTGACCTGTTGGTGACCCCTGCTCTATAGCCCACTCTAGATTGACCTGTTGGCGACCCCTGCTCTACACCTCTCTCTAGATTGACCTGTTGGTGACCCCTGACCTGTTGGTGACTTCCCATTTTCTCCTCCTTCTTTTCGTTATTTCTAACTCTCATTTCCCTCTGTTTCCCATCAGGCACTTCAGTTTTGTCGTGAGCGCAGCTCGGCTTTATGCTGAAATCTACAACATCCCCTACTCAGAGAAGGTACACACACACACACACACACACACACACGTTCTCTCTATATCTCTATATATATCTTTGACTATCTCTCCATTTCACCATCTCTATCTCTCTATTTCACTGTCTCACTACCTCTTTCACTATCTCTCTATTTCACTATCTCTCTATATCACTCTCCATTTCACCATCTCTCTATTTCACTGTCTCACTACCTCTTTCACTATCTCTCTATTTCACTATCTCTCTATATCACTCTCCATTTCACCATCTCTCTATTTCACTGTCTCACTACCTCTTTCACTATCTCTCTATTTCACTATCTCTCTATATCACTCTCCATTTCACCATCTCTCTATTTCACTGTCTCACTACCTCTTTCACTATCTCTCTATTTCACTATCTCTCTATATCACTCTCCATTTCACCATCTCTCTATTTCACTGTCTCACTACCTCTTTCACTATCTCTCTATTTCACTATCACTCTATATCACTCTCCATTTCACCATCTCTCTATTTCACTGTCTCACTACCGCTTTCACTATCTCTCTATTTC